>NW_022436947.1:22846177-22865763 GCF_009761245.1 Sapajus apella
TCGTGGTTTTTGTCTTTGGTTCTGTTTATGTGGTGAATTACGTTTATAGACTTGCGTATGTTGAACCAGCCTTGCATCCCCGGGATGAAGCCTACTTGATCATGGTGGATAAGCTTTTTGATGTGCTGTTGCAATCGGCTTGTCAGTATTTTATTGAAGATTTTTGCATCTATGTTCATCATGGATATTGGCCTGAAGTTTTCTTTTCTTGCTGAGTTTCTGCCAGGTTTTGGTGTCAGGATGATGTTGGTCTCATAAAACAATTTGGGAAGGATTCCCTCTTTTGGGATTGTTTGGAATAGTTTCAGAAGGAATGGCACCAGCTCCTCTTTGTATGTCTGGTAGAATTTGGCTGTGAATCCATCACTTTTATTCTATCCAACATCAGTGAACCATTTTTTGATTGGATTGTGATGTGCGATGAAAAGTGGATTTTATGACAACAGGTGATGACCAGCTCAGTGTTTGAGCTGAGAGGAAACTCGAAAGCACTTCCCGAAGCCAAATTTGCACCAAAAAAAGATCATGGTCACTGTTTGGTGGTCTGCTGCCATTCTGATCCACTACAGCTTTCTGAATCCTGGTGAAACCATCACATGTGAAAAGAATGCTCACCAAATCGATGAGATGCACTGAACACTGCAGCACCTGTAGCTGGCATTCCTCAACAGAAAGGGCTTAATTCTCCATGACATAGCCCGACTGAATGTCACACAACCAATGCTTTAAAAGTTGAACGAACTGGGCTATGAAGTTTGGCCTCACCTCTGTATTCACCAGACCTCTTGCCAACCAACTACCACTTCTTCAAGCATCTGGAGAACTTCTTGCAGGGAAACTGTTTCCACAAATAACAGGATGCAGAAAATGCTTTCCAAGAGTTTGCCAAGCAAGGATTTTTATGCTACAGGAATAAACAAATGTATTTCTCATTGGTAAAAATGTGTTGAACGTAGTGGTTCCTATTTTGATTAATAAAGATGTTTGAACCTAGTTACAATGATGTAAAATTCATGGTCCAAAACTGCAATTACTTTTGCACCATCCTAAGAAAAAGCGGTATTCTAATGAGCTTGCTACTACACAAATAGATTGCTTTGCTATTCATATTATTTAATTTCTTAATTCATCCTATTGTAATTTTGATAATCACTTTGCTTTGTATTTTGCTATTGCCCAAAGAAAAACAGATATGGCAAATAGCAGTATTTAGAAAATTATATTATTATAAACTAGTAACAAAATGGGAAAATTGTAAAGGTAAAATGGTGAAATTTTCTTTGAGGAGAAAGGCTGCCTACCTTCCTCTTTAGGGTGTCTCTTTGAAAACATAATAGGTCCAGTAGGAAGCCTGACCTTTTGATTTTGCAATGCAATGTATGGACCTTCTGGCCCTTAGAGGAATAATTACATTCCTCCAAAATGAACTCTCAAGGGGTGTACAAGAGACTATCCCAAGGTGCATCTATTTGTCTCTTGATAAATTGAGAAAAGGTTCAATTGTTCTTTCTTCTACCTTATTGCATAAAATTGTTTGGAATTCTGTCCAGACTTGTGGACACCTTTGTGCTACATATATATGCACATAGACCTATAATTATTACTAGTAAAGAGTTTCCCATTTCTCTTTAACTAAATAAATAGTCTGTCTCATTTGAGCCTACTTATTTAACCTACCCCAGTATAGTCATTAGGGTTTTATTTTACAAAAGATCAAATAAATCTGAGATTCTAACCCTTGTTTAGAATCAATATGCATATTTTCTTAATTGTAAAACTTGTATCCTAAACAAATTTCAGAATCCTTCATTAGCATTGTGTGAGACAAGCAAAAACAAAACCAAAAAAACTACCAATGTATATATTTCAACACATCCCCAGAATTCTGTTATTAAAGAGAATTGATGAGGCAGTCAGCCAGAATATTTAAGCTGTCCTAAATTACTGCTTCCTCTGTGTTTAGGGAGTCTGTTCCTGGTCTTGTAAGTCCAAAACCAGAATGTTACCAATCCACATAAAAGTGATCAGGATCTAGAGACTTGATTTATGCCATGCAGATTCACAGGGCATTTGTTTATAAAATTTGTGCTAAAAGATTACTTGTGAACTAGGGCCAATCTCTTAATTATGAATAGGGAAACCCAGAAGATAAATTTGCGTTCAAAGGCTGCTTGATGGAAACAGAAACACACAAAAGGTGCCCTTACAGGGAAAAAGTTAAGGTGTTACCACAAAGGTATACATGAAAATGACCAGTAATTTTATATTTCAAATAAGAATTATACAGAGTTTAGGTTTAAAACTTAACTATGATATAGACACATTCTCAAATTAATGAATTTTACTGAGATTTTCATATAGAACTTATTGATATTTAATGTAAAATAATAAATATTAAGATTCTTGGCTGTACATTATAAAATGTGTCACAGAGCCATTTATTTATGCAAAGGAACCTTTTTGGCTCATGTAAGTTAAAAGTCTTGGAGTCACATCTTCAGGCATTGCTGGATCCAGGTACTGAAATGATGTTATCAGGCCCAAAATGTTTCTTTATTGCTTGATTCTGCTTTCCTGAGTTGGTATCACCCAGGAGACTCTGTCTACATGCTCCATGGCAGCTCCAGGCTTGCACATACTTAGTATTAAGCTTTTTCTCCTCTTCTTTAATATAAAGGAAATTCAGCTAGATGATCTTTACCTTTCAGTTCAAAGTTCTGTGATATATAAATAACTCGAAATAACTGCTAACAGTTAATGAAACATCTCCTGATTCAGTAAAGGTAATGGTTAGTTACAATTAAGTACTGCATATTAAAAGTTCATTAAAGGTTTATTCTTATCATTATATCAAATTTGCCCTCTGCATTTTCAGTAACTCTTTATGAGTGATACAAAGCAAAACTACAACCTAGCCCAAGTTGAAGCATCACGAATTTAAAGTCAATTGCTACCAAATTACAGAGATTTTAATGTAATTTAGATACTAATATTAGTGTACATGTGAAAAGTGTTTGCTAAGGGGAAATTTTGCCCATTAATTGCCAATCAAAAGTCAAGATTTGGAAACCTCCTTTATTATAAGAAACAAGTAGAAACTAGGATGGGAAAATAACATTAGCAATTCCAATACTCAGTTTGTTCCATTAAAATGTTGATTGCCTTGGGAATAGAGTCTGTTACAGGAGAAAAAAAGCGTAAACTCAAACACTTAAGGAATAAACTACTATAAAGTACATTGTGCTTTATCAATTAAATTTGAATTCCACAGAATGAAATATAAGTTAACAAATATGACAGTTTGTTTAATTATATAAGAATCATTAATAATTTGATAATTAAATGGTCCTGAATGATTAGCCATGTTCTCTGTATTTAAATAAGCAGTATAAACATAAACGAAAATATTAAAGTAATTTCAACTTGATAGAGGCCACTTATTTTTAGTTTGGGTAGAGTTCTAACCTAATGGTAGTAAGATTACAGACCCTAAAGATGTCATGTGAATACTGCTCTGAAAAACCAAAATTAAAGCTTTCTCAAAGACGCTATGTAGTGCTGAGAGGTTTTTCACTTGTACCATTGAGAGCTGCACCATTAATAGTCTTCAGGTTTAGAAAGTTCTGCTTCTAGAGAGCACCAGAGCAGCTGCTTATGATCATTTCATGATTCTGAAACTATTTCTCCCTCCAATGACTGTACAAAACTAATATAATGTGCACTTGGATACCTAATCCTTCATGGCTACTGCACAATGCTTAGACTGTTTATGCTTGGAAGTCAGAAAAACATGTGGCCTGAAAGGCATTAAGATCCATGGGGTCACTTAAAGCTATTGATTATATTTTCCTTACTTATCTGTTGGCACTTAGGGAAGGCATTTCCAGATAATTGTCTTCGGTATGGCTGGTCATTCGTTTTCTAATCTGTAATATAGATACTGCTGTCAAGCTAAAATATCCAGTCCTTTGTGAAGCTTTGTCTCTTCTCACTTGCCCGAAGCTATGAGCAAAATGCCTACATTGACAATAACACAATTATTACAATTAAATTGCTCTATCAACCCATTCACCACTCAGTCCAGCCTAGTGTTGCTATTAAACTCTCTCTAGCTGTCTCTCCTATATGCTCTCGTATCACCCGATACATATCTTCACTATGTCAGTATTTACTTGCTGAGGAGATGGCCTTACCCTACACTTGAATTTCTTAAAGCCTGTCTTAAAGACTATTATCTTGTAAGTCTTTGGTTAGATCTAAGTTCCCAGCACTTAGCAGTGTCTGGCATTTGGTGCCTCTCATTGTTGAACAGGTTGTTGCAAAATTAGCTGTTTTCCTTCCTTGGCATGAACCTTAAAGGTTAGAATCACCATTTAAAAATTTCCTTTCCATAAATGTATATATATCTTTTGAAATCTATACTTCCAGCCTTTATCATGCATGAAAATCTGACCTGAAAATGTATCATTTCAGTTTAATCACTGCAATAGCTTCCTATCTTGAAATAATCTGCCTGTTTCTCCTTCAGGCTACCAGTTTTGTTCAAAGCATCCAAATTAATGTTCTTTTTAACACAACTTACATTTTTAATCCCATAAAAACAACTTGCTGCTCTAAGAATAAAATATTAACTTTACACTAGTAATGAAGGCCATCCTTTCCCTTCTTTTCTCATTAATTTTCTATGAAAAATGTATTGAGTCGGGGGTCCCCAAGATCATCCTGAGGTTCGATGATACATTTGGAATCATAAGACTCAGAAAAGCTGCTATGTTCCCAGTTATAGTTTATTCTAGTAAAAGGATACAGATTAAAATCAGTAAATGGAAAAGGTGCAAGGTGACAATCAGGAGAAATGAAGCACAAACTTCCTCTCCTAGTGGAGCTGCACAGACAGCACCTAACTCCGCAACAGTGTCTGCCAACACATGCAAAGTATTGCTAACAAGAGATAGGGTTCAGGGTTCAGTCACATAAATATTCATCTCCCTCATAACTGACCTTAGCTACTGAATCTCCAGTTTCCCAGAGCTTAAACTGGTGACAACACAGCCCATGGTCTAAGGCATACAAAAGCACTCTTCAAAGGTAAGATATCCCAAGGACTCAAGAGGTTTTCTTCCAGGAACTGGTGGACAGGTCCTTTGTTTGGAATATAAAGGATTTGAGTGTTTACTGTATGGAGAGGTCAGCCTACTCATTATTCAACCACATCTTACTCATTCATGCCTTCCTGTCTGCCAATTTGAAGTTTTCCCAACCATCTTTGGAAATCCATACTATCCTTAAGGTCCAGCACAAGTCATCCATTTCCATGAAGATTCTCCTCCAAGCTCGCCCACATCACTATGCATAGAAGCATTTGCATCCTTGCCATGCATGGGACACTTTTACATATTGCCTTCAAACACTACTTTACTGGGCATGTCATCTCTGTTATTGCTGTCATGAAGTAAATACTCAGGAAATGAAGGATTACTAATGAGTTGCTAAGGTTTATTCTTCTTTCTTTAATGTAGAATTTTATTTGACCTAAATTATCCTTCCAATCTTCATAGAATATTTGGTTTTAATATACAAAATTAAATATGCAAGCTCTTACCCATTCTTCATTTCAGATCTCTGGCATATTCCCATTTCCCATTTATCTTTTCACACTAAAGAAATCTAATCTTTTTATAATTTAATCACTTGGACTTTGGTTGCTCCTTTCTGTACTTTCTCTGCCTCGTGTTATTTTTTTTTAATTGATCAAATTTTAAACAATGTGATAAAAACATTACCTTTGCACAAGGGAAACATACTTTCGTTTCCAATAAATTTCTAGGTCTGTCCAAAATTTTCGGGTTTTTTTTCACCAAAATTATCAGGGAATGCTATTAATTACTTCTTAGTACTTTCTTTAGGCCAAAATAAATAATCTGGAGTCCATCATTCAATATCAGGATAATTCTTAGCTATAATTAACGATGACAAATTAATGTTCTAGGGAATGCTAACTGCTTATTTTAATCTTGGCAGTACAAGGAGGCAGGTACTCATTTTCATACCAAGACATGAGAAGATTAATATGCTAAACTCTACAAACTAAGTCTGGAGCCTGTGCCTTTCATTGCTATGCTGTACTGGATTAGCCCAAGACTCTAATTTACAATTTGCTTTTAAAACTCATACCTCCTGTTAGTGTGAATTGAATTGTCTCGTAATTGGCAGAAGCACAATTACAATAAATCGTATCCAAGTCAGATTGAGAGAGCTAAATACTTTTACAAATAAAATTTTTAATTTTAACATTAAAAAAAATAACTTTTAACTATCATTGTGATGACTTCCAGGTCATTTATTTTAAAATGTTATATAAGCCACAATACAGCATTTTCTGGCAACTTGTATCGGTTAATGAGTTTTCTAGAGTATGATTTATTATAATCATTTTCTTGATAAGGCACATCAGATGAAACATAAGATAGCTTATGCATATTTTAATATATCAAACAGAAATACATTAGTTTCTTGCCTGTTCCCCACCCCAACACACACCAGTTTTTAATACATGACACAATGTATTGTGTCCCCTGGAGATGTCTCCCACCCATCCTGACTCCCGGATTCTTCTTATTTCAAATGTAATAACAATTTGGTACCATTCTAATATGGCATTTGTAAAGCTAGTACATATGGAAAAGAAAAAAAAAACATAAAAGCAAAATGTTTACAGTATAACTGAACATTACCCTAAAAAGAGAGAAGGACTATCATATCATTGAAGGGACATTGATGGGACTTTGTTGTAGCAATGCTTGATCTGTGCCACTTCTGACAAGTAATACTCTGTAAAATAAAAGGACTTAAAAAAAAGAAATATAAAAAAATAAGGAAGTAAAAAGGCATAACAAAAACTAACACAAAAACTGGATTAAAAAAAATTAATGTCAAAACCAAGAGGTCTGAAAGATACCATGTAAGAATGATTCTCAGCTCCTTCATTCCCCAAATGATGCCACTAGGAAGCAGATGGCATACTGTTAACTAAGGAAAGAGAACTCTGCTGGTGAAGTGCTATTTTGCCTTTATCCTTAGAATTATGCAACTTACACACTTAGCAATCTTAAAACAAACAAAGATGGGGAAAATGATTGATATGAATTACATTCATTTTAAGAAGACCATTTCTAGTTGTTTTGAATGAATCCAGAACCCATAAATAATATCCTAGAATACTGAAAGAATCTGATGAAGTAACACATGCCCTTGGACAGTAAATCTGAGTCAAAATGATTTGGTTGAGGTAGATACAGACACAAACATCACAAGGACAAGAATACTATTCCCTGGCTTATCCACAGTTTTGAGCACAGTGCCTGGTGGGTATTAACAGCTTGATAAATGTCCCTGACAAGATTCCAAAATCTGTTTTTTTGAAGTATGTGGACATGTAGAAAAGAAAGCAATGGTCACTAGAAGGCAGCAATGATTCACAAAGACTAACCCCACGTCTCATAGTTTCCCGCTATACAGAGGAATGAAGATTACATCAAAGCATCTGATCAAATTTTACATCAATAATCCCTATAAACAGGATGGAGCATAAGTACTAGCATCTTATAATTAAACGAATTTGTCACAGGTTTAATGAGAGCACTATGCTATTTAATAAGTATCAATCTAAATGGAGGTAGCTTTACCTTGTCAACGTTTTTTTCAGTATTACTTGAAGACAGAAAGCAATTTTTATCAAATTTGCTCATGACTTAAAACTGAGATTCACAGCTCAAGCTTATTTTAGGCCCAAAATAAGTAAAACTAAATTTAAAATAAGTAAATCTATGAAATAAGGTAATGACTATACAAGTACAGAATGGAGAGGTTCCTCTTTTCATGTGAAAGATCTAGGTTTACACTTTCAAACTCCTTGAATCAAGAGTGTAAGATGACATAGAAACAAATTTTATTATACATTTGTTAAAATAGTGTAAACTTATACTTTCCACATAATCTGAACTCTTCATAACTTATATATCCCTTCTCTTGTAGAGATATGGTAGTCAGTGGGACACTCTTAAAAAGCTAAGCTGACAAGACCTATATTTTAACTTTTATACAATGGCCTTTGAATACTTAGAATAGTATTAAAAAGCTATTTACCATTATGTCCTCAAAATCATACCGAGTGTCTAAAATGAAGTCTAATGTTACTTTTTGCAACTCAAGAAGATAGATGTTATTATCCTTATTTTGAATAAGATTCTGTGTTTGAATTCAATTCTGTGGGGTTAGAGACTCATCCCAGCATATAATTGTTAGGTCTTTTAATAATTCCATGCTTTCCTTTGCTGTTTAGTGACTATTCCTTTTTGCTTCATTACAGAGCTGCTGAACCACATCAATGAGTAGGGCCCAAGAATATTATTAAGGCACCTCAGGTAATTATAATGAAAATGGCCTACAATGTGGCTTTGGGAACTGCATTAGACCATCTATCGTCAGGCTTCTGATGGATGCTTGACAGATTTTGAGACTATACTTTCTGGTAACAGGCAGTATTGTATAGAGTTGAAAGACCTAGTTGAATTTGAGTCCTGTTACTTACTAGTGCTACCTCTTATAAGGTACTTGACCCTGCTGAGCCTCAATTTTCCCATATAAAAAATGGTCATTGTAAGCACTCAGCATCAGGCCTGGCACATGACATGCACTCAATAAATGCTACTTACCAATTTTGAAGATGAAGGCCCAGAACATACTGTAGTGTTTGACCCTGCTGAGCCTCAATTTTCCCATATAAAAAATGATCATTGTAAGCACTCAGCATCAGGCCTGGCACATGATATGCACTCAATAAATACTACTTACTAATTTTGAAGATGAAGGCCCAGAATAAGTGTTAAGTGTTGCTTTGCAATCCTGGCTACTAAACAGTCTGGTTCACATGCCATATAAAGTTACCTTACTTTCTCATTCACATGATGAATACTAGGTTTACATGGCTGAGAAAAATGTTAACACTGTTATTCTGTATTTGCGTTAAATACCATTTAAAAATTGTTTTTATCATACTTATCTTACATTATTAGCTTAAAAATTCAGAAGGGTGTTATAAAGGTATTACACAGGATATTTAAGCAAATATTAGTAAAACTTTCTCTCTTGCTCTTCTGTGATCAAGATTTGCAATATTTAAGCCCAAACTGTCAGCATGTGACACCAAGTTATCAAAGAGCTTTATTTTAGATAGTAACTTGTGGTTAAAAAGAAAAATAAAAAGTCCTTTTTGCAGTTAATTGCCCTTTCCAAATAACTTTAATGAAAATATCTTGCCAAGAAACATCTCTTTGATTCATTAAGCTGGGTTTAGATTGTGTTCCAGTCACAAAGCACAGAGGTAATTACAGATTGAAATTGATTTGAGCCTCTTTATAAATAAGAACTGATTATAGAATAAATGTTGCATTAAATATAAAATCTTGTCACTGTATATTAATTATGTTACTACTCATGGTTGTGGCTCCCCTACAATTCTCAGGCAAAAATAAATCCAATATAAATTGGCTGTGAGCATAAAAAGTCTACCAAGTACATGTATCCAGGAATAAAGAATTACATAGATCATCTGGCCTATTACCATTCACATCCTTCACAACTATTCATGAAAACATTAATTCACATTTTGGGAATGCTTTTTCCAACATCAACAGGAAAACATAGCTTTATAAAGTGTTTCAGATTTCAAGAATACGTCACATTAGAAACCCATTATCACGAGGGACAAGACTGGTTTTTATTTACTTGTTTATGTGTAATTTGTCTTGATATGTCAAGTATTTTGAGAAAAGATCTGACTCTGGACTTCATTTGTACTGTTAGAATGCATTTTTTCTTGGCAACTGATTGATGTGTATTCTTATTTGATTTTTGGAATTATTTTACCAATTAAAAATGCCATATACTAAAATAAAATATTTCATTCACAGTCCCTACTTAAATTTGCCTGTTTGCCTTACCCACTTGCATCATTTCATTACTAAATTGATTATAAAACATTATACTACAAATGCCAAGTATTTATAAATAGTCAGTATTAGCTAACTTCATCAACCAAGTAATTCTAGGGATAGTGCTTCTCCCTTTACAAGGCTGATTTTGAGTGAGGATATTTTAAACTGCACATTTAAGTCACATTTACATAAAATCAGGTTTATGGAACTAATGAATCATGAAAAATTTCTGACAATGACTATCACTACTTCAATATAAACGAGTTTATTTACTCACATTTATAAATAACTCTAATACTAGAAATTCTCCAATTCTTAAAAAATTAAAAACTTAAGACTACAAATAATCAATTTTATTCAGATAATATACTGTCCATAAAATTCAACATTAATGTGTTCATAGTACTTTCATACCTAACCAATTGGGTATCAAGAGACTTTACCAATCATCTCTGTCAATTCTACTATTCCTGATCATAATATTCAAGTTCGAATTTTGGCCCAACTATTAAAACCTTGTCAGCATTTTAGCTTTTCTCAAGCAAACACATTTGTACGTACCCAACCTCAGTGCTAGGGAGCAACTTTTAGAAGCACTAGCAAACCACCACCAGTGGAATCAGATAAATGTTGTTGGTTGAAATAACTCCTGAAAAGATTTACCTTACAGTGACTTTCCTAAATATCAGGGAAAGAAAACACATATATCCTGTACTACTACTGCTATTTCAATGCCTGATTTATGTAGCACAAAAATTTCTCTTTTCCAGTAGTTTCTATAAATACTAAAATATCAAAAAGTACTACTTTTTTCTAGAAGTTTTCAAAATGACCATTATATTTTCACACTATTTAATAAAAGAAACCAAACTACCAAACTTATGATTTAGGCAAAATTTTTTTTTCAATAAAATGCAGAAATATTTTAATTTACATATTATAATAAATCGATAAGGAGTCAAAATCCAGTTACACATTCATAAAAATTCCATACATCATTCTCAGAAGAATCAGTTTCTGTACAAAGATTTATAGATGTCCAAGTATGTAGTTTTTCCTCAGTGTGCTACAGAATTTAAAGGTTCTGCTCGAATATTCCCCAAATCAAGTGCAGAATCTGTTTCTTCATCAATTTCTCCAATGACTGCACTAAAAAAGTCAGAGTTAAAACAATCACATTTCTGAAATAAATTTACATGTGTTTCAAAAATCTTACTAATCAAAGCACTGAGTACCACTAATTAAGGTACAAAGCAAACAACATTGGCATGAGTCAGTGAACTGCACATTTAAGTCACAAAATTCAAGAAATAAATTAAAGGAACATTATTACAGGAACCAATATTAAAGGACATGTTGTACATAGTGATTGGATCATGAATCTTTAAAGGAAAAAGACACACAGGGATAGATATAGTACAAAACCCCCAAACTTCCAAATCCTATGATTTCAATTCAATTCTAGGACTATAGTAAAAAAATAATAATAATAATAATAATTAGCAAGTAAAAGTATCTATTATTTGAGTAACTTTTGACGAATTAAACCAATGATAACCAATGATATATATTAGGTTATTTTCATAAGTTTTTAATTAAATCCAAAGCCAAAATGTACAATTCTTCATGTATAAAAACAATAGTGGGAACAAGTACTTTAGTACTTAACAAATCACTTTTTAAGTGGCTGGCTAGGTTAAAGCTAGAAAATTTTTCCTTGTTCAACACTAACATAATATCTATAACATGAAATTCATTAATACCATGCTAGCTAATCAACTCATGGCGCTCTAAATGGAAATATTCAATGTTATCATACAACAAGATGTCTATGAAATATTATTTTTAAAAAAGCATTTGTTGGGTTTACATTTGTTTGGTTTTAATGAGAGTAAGTTCTTTTTTTTTTGAGATAAGAGTTTTGCTCTTGACACACAGGCTGGAGTACAGTGCCGCCATCTCAGCTCACTCAAACCTCTGCCTCTCAGGTTCAAGGGATTCTAATGCTTAAGCCTCCTGAGTAGCTGGGGTAGCTGGGTTTACAGGGGCGTACCACCACACGCAGCTAATTTTTTGTATTTTAGTAGAGACAGGGTTTCACCATTTTGGGTAGGCTGGTCTCGAACTCCTGACCTCCGGTACGCCACCAAGCTTGGCCTCCCAAAGTACTGGGACTGAGCCACTGTGCGCGGTCAAATTCTAAAGACGAATACTTGTAATAAGAAATTTGCCCAATTTTGCTTTAAACTACATAAAGTCTTCTCTAACAAATGAAAAATACCAACTCTAGCAGAATAAATTAAGTTTTCTCAAACTAAAGGTCTCAATTCCACTCTTAAATATTGAGTATCACTTAAAATCCCTATGGTAAGCAGTGGAATGATAACAAATGTTTAAAAACTAGCTCTCTGCAGGAGCCTGATTTGCAGCATTTGCTAATATTGTACAAACACTCCCACCTGGCCAATTTCGAGCTACTAACAAGACATCAATCAACTAGCTTGAAAAATTCCTTAAAATATAACAATCTGCTTTCATAAGACAGTACAAGCTGGCTCCAGCACACCATTTTCACTGAAGTTCAGGAAAAAAAAATTGTTTTACGTAAGAGAAACCTTAAAATCAATTAGTGCACAGCCCCAATATAAACAATGTTGTTCTGATCCATAGATGGGGGCCCTATCTGCCCTGCCTCTCTCTCATTACTTACAGCTCACCTTGTAACTTCACCCAAGTCATCTCTATAAAATATTTTAATAACTCTTGATTTTAATTACAGATCAAAATATTTATTCACCTAAAGGTGATGTTAACATAAGCAACTTAAATGAGTAAATTATTCCTTCACTCTTTATTTTATTTAAGTTATTCTAGGGGACTTCTCTGTCCCCTAGAATAGCCTTAAATTTGCTTAATGTATCCTAGCTTAAAATTGCTAATGTATCTTTTGCTTCTTTACAACTATATTTTGATTCAATGTAGTACTCACTAGAAAATTCATCCCATGTTCTTCTAGCCTCTATAACCATACTAATATTGTCCACATGTACCTATTACAAGTAAAGCCAGACGCAGTGGCTTATGCCTATAATCCCAGCACTTTGGGAGGCCAAAGCAGGTGGATCAGGAGGTTAGTTCAAGACCAGCCTGACCAACATGCTGAAACCCCGTCTCTACTAAAAATACAAAAAACTTAGCCAGGCGTGGTGGCCTGTGCCTGTAATCCTAGCTATTCAGGAGGCTGAGGCAGGAGAATCACTTGAACCCAGGAAGTGGCAGTTGCAGTAAGCCAAGATTGTGACACTGCACTCCAGCCTGGGCAACAAGAGCAAAACTATGTCTCAAAAAAAAATTATTTACAATTAAATGTAATTTAAAATCAGTTCCTCTGTCACATCAGTCACTTTTCTTTTTTTTCCCCTGCTGAGATGGGGTTTTGCTTTTTTTTGCCCAGGCTGGGGTGCAACAGCGCAACCTTGGCTCACTGCAATCTCCATATTCTGGGTTCAAGCAATCCTCCTGCCTCAGCCTCCCGAGTAGCTGGGATTACAGGTATCACCACCATGCTCGGCTAATTTTTGTATTTTTAGTAGAAACAGGGTTTCACCATATTGGCCAGGCTGGTCTCAAACTTCTGACCTCAGGTGATCTTCCCGCCTCGGCCTCTCAAAGTACTGGGATTACAGGTGTAAGCCACTGCACCTGGCCCACATCTGCCACTTTTCAAATATTCAACACCCATACGTGGCTAGGACTACTGTACTGGAAAATGCAGATATGACATTTCCATAATCATAAAAAGTTCTTTTGGACAACAGTGCTCTATACTGTTATAGGCTTTTCTTAAATCGCTACCTTTAAATTACTCTTAAACTTTTTTTTTTTGAGAAGAAGCGTTGCTCTGCTGCCCAAGCTGGAATGGAGTGGTGCAGTCTTGGCTCACTACAACCTCTGCCTGCTGGGTCCTAGCGATTCTTCTGCCTCAGCCTCCAAAGTAGCTGGGATTACAGGCTTGCGCCACCACGCCTGGCTAATTTTTGTATTTTTAGTAGAGACATGTTGCCCAGGCTAGTCTCAAACTCCTGACCTTAAGTGATCCACCCGCCTCAGCCTCCCAAACTGCTGGGATTACAAGCATGAGTCATCAAACTCAGCATTTTTTTTCTTTTTGAGAGAACGTCTCGCCCTGTCACCCAGGTTGGAGTGCAGTGGTACAGTCTCGGCTCACTGCAACCTCCACCTCCCGGGTTCAAGTGATTCTCCCACCTCAGCCTTCTGAGTAGCTGGGACTACAGGTACACACCACCAGGCCTGGCTAATTTTTATATTTTTACTAGAGACAGGGTTTCACCATGTTGGCCAGGCTGGTCAGGTCAAACTCCTGACCTCAGGTGATTTGCCTGCTTTGTCCTCCCAAAGTGCTGGGATTACAGACATGAGCCACCACGCCCAGCCAACTACTCTTAAACTTTTATAACTGCCTGTCCCAAGTAAACTGAGGCCACAGAGACATCTTAAGTGTGTCAAGTATACTAAAAAATTAAAAGAAAATGAATAATGGGTAAGTACTTGTTTATAAATACACCTATATGACTGAGCATGAATTAATATTGTTCAAATGAGAGATTTCATAAACATTTTTCAAACTTTTGCCTTGGACTCTAGAAATATATTCCTCTAAAACTCTGGGTATTTTTAAGAACATTTTAAGAAACCTCTTTAATGAAGTATTTAACATAAGGCAGGGCCCTTTCTGGACTCTATCCAGGCTACTTAGTTAACTCATAGAAAAATGGACAAATCTCAGGTAAATGCTTGACTTGTAAAGAGATAGCTTTGGTTGAAACCTGAAGAAATGCTGACATAAAATGTATAGATTTGCCTTACTTTACGCAAATATAAGAAAAGCCATATTTATAAAAGAAATGAATGCAAGATTCTATTAACTACGTATGGATAATACAGTAGACTATTCTGGGTAAAACCTCTTTTCCGTAAAGCAAGGGAGTATCATTTATAATTTTAACAGATATATTTTACTTACACATTGTCACCTCTTACAATGTATAATCCTAGCACTACTTGCTCTACTCCCTGTGAAGAGCTGAATACTCGTTCATGGCTTTCATCCAAAATCAAATTAATGGTCTGGTCAAAACCTTTTAGTGTTCCCTGTAAAGAAAATATTCAGGAGAAAAAGAGAAATTTCTGGTTTACCTGAAAGTGTAAATTCAACCTCACAATCATTTTAGTTATCAGGTACTCTAATACAAGTACCTATACTATGTTAAATAAAATGCCTTTTTTATAACCAACAGTATTCAAGGGTACAAAATTGACCTCTTGGCTGTTTGGTTGGGGTGGAGGGACCTGCACCACACATCTCACTCATTTGCAGAGCTGATGACAGTTACAAAGGATACCTATGTACTAGTGTATTTCCAAGTAAGTAGCATAAAAGCTCATGTAGTCCAACAGCCAAAGGTATATACTAAAACAAAGGAGATTTAAAATAAAATGGTAGGTAACTATATACAAATAAGGAAGAATCTTACATACCAACTACAGTAATGTAACAGTATCACTGTATGCTACATACTAGCACTAGGTAGTGTGCTAAACACATTGTACATATTATCTCAACTCATCTCTACCATTTAATACTATAATTAGCCCCATTTCAAAGAAGAAACTGAGGCACAGAGTGGTGTCTCTTATGGTCACATGGGCATTTTGCACATAACTATCCCATCAAATAAACTGTGTCAAAGAAATAAAGAACTATTGAACTTTAGAACTTAAGATGCTCTTTTTATATTGCTTTCCTTTTTGAAAATTAAAAATGATTTCCCAGTTTATTATCTGCTCTGTTAACAAAAATTAGAAAATTTAAACTTAAGGTTTTCACAAAATTAAAAGAATTGAAAATATCTATTAATAGCAATAGGCTTCTTGAAGTGTTGAGATTATAATATGTCAAACTGTCCATATTTGAAAAAAATACAATGTGAAGCACCTAAGAAAACATGATTGCTTCTTTAAGAAAGAAGCCAGGCAATCTGCCTTGGCTTTGATGTCAAACAAAATTTAAATCCCAGTTCAGTTCTGTCACCTGCTATCCTTGTGACTCTGGGAAAGTGCCTCACCTTCTCCGAGCTTGTTTCCTAATCTAGAATAGAGGGGTACTTATTCTTCACAAGGTTGTGCTGTACATTAAATAATGTAGCACATATGCACCTGGCACATGATATAAATTTAGTAAATGGCAAAGCCAGAACTTTGACTATTAACAGTCACTAAGGACCCACTGGGGGAAAAAAAAATCACAAGGCTTAAAAAGAAAATGAACAAAAACAAAATTGCAGAATGGAAAAATACGGGATTAAATTATTTAAGAAACTAGGTAAGGTTAGAAAACAGAGAAAGTTTAGTAGCCTTAAAATTCTTTCAAAAGAATTAAGAGTATTAATTGTAAGTGAAGAAATAAGCAAGTACCCAAATATCTTAAGATAAATTCCTCAGATGAAATTCCAAATACAAGTATTGCCATAGGAACGTTTTATCTTTGTTATAGGACATAAATTAGCAAGGGAGAAACAACTTTAAGGAACAAGCCAATTTTACATATATATATGTGTGTATAGAGTCAATCATCATGTGTCCTATAGAAGACATGTCATACAACCTAAAAACAAAAAATATTAAGACTGCATACAAGCCTTAAACGTTGATATATAGATATCAATAGTATGTAAATCACAAAAAAGTTCCTAAGCATATGCAAAATTTCAAAAAATTCTGATTCATGTAGTACTGAATGGGGAAGAAATAAAAATGGAAGAGGAAGATAAGTAAGTTTAATACAGGTCTGCAGACTAGGAGCTCTCTGAGGGCAGAATCTATTATTCTAGTTCCTGGAAGCCTTGTAGGTAAGACACAATATGTATTACTAAGGAAAATGTGGATTGACGGCAAAGTGATAAAGAGTTAAATTATAATAAAACTGCACTACAGGTGTAATGTGGTGTCTAAGCATTAGAGATCAGAGGTTTCACATAAAACCTGCAACCAATAAACGTACAGGAAAGCAGAGAATGAAAATTCCGAAGACTTACCACAATCATTCTCCCATCAGACGTAATAACAGCAACAGTTCCTGATAACTTAATCAAGGAAAGGGTTTCTTAGGGAATACAATCTGAAAACAGACTCTGGCAAGGTAATGATTTGAATTATTAGGAGACATACGACAATTAGGTAAAAGTGATCAACATAGTCACTAAGTTCACTACATAAAAACGTTACAAGTTTTTGGGACGCCAAAAACTCACTTGAGGGGAGACTAAATTGGGCAATACAGTGAGACCACCCCGCCCCCCTCCGTTGCTGGGCAACAGAGCAAGATTCTCGACTCAAAGAAAAAAAAAAATCTTAAAAAGCTACTGTTTTATCTTTGTGATAATTACATGATTAAAGAGAAAAAATAGAAAAAGAAAACCTCTTTACGTACGTGATCAGTGCATCCTATCTCAAAATATCCTGGGTTTTTGACACTTTTCTATCAGGAATGTCGCCAGTCTTTGATTTTTGGTCAGGATATTTCGTTTCTTAGGCCTATTTCGTCATTTCTAAAATGAAAATTGGATGACTACTAAATTAATCGATGTTGGACTATTTTCAAGCATGTTAAAAAACTGTCTTCCAGGACAGTCTTCTGTAATTTAAAAAAAAAAAAAAACTATATAATCAGTGTCACAAGGTAACAATAATGCCCACATGATTAAAAGCATTCGGTATTTAATTTGTCATCCAGTTTGTACATGAGCATAATGTCGTGTTTTTGTCCTGAGACTTTAAAACGGTAACATCTGCAAAGTCTATTTTAAGATTTCCCATGTGGTTTTTTGTTACTTACTGCTCACTACAATCCAATACAACAGCAAGCATTATTTTCATTCTACCAAGAAGTTGAGACTTCAAGTGGTAAAGGGACAGAAACCTGGTCTGTGAACCATCGTTAAACTTTTTGCTATCCTCAAACTAATGAGCAAATTATATGAATAAAACAAGACAAAGATTTTTTAAAACTGCTGTCGCCGCCCGGACGACTGTTCATCTTATTTACAAACCTGAACACATAAGTCCTACGGAAATAGTAAAGAAGAATCAAGGACGTATTTTTTTTTAAGAGAGAAAAGTTCGGAATAATCACACTGGGTTTTTATCCGGCTTTTGCAGGCGGAAAGGAAAGGACCCCCGGGCCCGCAGCAGCTGCAGGCTCCAGCAGCTGCAGGCTCCAGCAGCCGCCAGGGAACTATGGGTCGTTCCGGGGTCTCATCCCCTCGCCCGCCCCCAAGATCCCGCCGCGGCCGGACCTCCCAACCTCCCACCGATCCTGACTGGCGGTGTCTCCGTGGCCCCGGCTCACGCCTGCGGCGGCCACCTTCAGGATACGGTTGATGTAGTTTTCCAGGGCGGACGTCATGCTGCTCTGCCCGGCAGTTCCGGGTAACAGAGTGGCGCCGGCAGCAGGCAAAACTGAATGGGCGCGCCAGTACCCTGCTGTGCCTTGCGTTTGCCGGGCCGCGGCAAATGTCGCGAGAGTTGCTTCCGCGCAGCTGCCGCGAATCGGAAATTGTAATGAACTGGCCAATGAAACGGAAGCCGTACAGCGGCGAAGGTAGTGGGCGGGTACGCAGTGTGCTTTCGCTATAGTTCCGGGCCGTGTTCCGGAAACCGCGCGAGACAAAAGGGAGCGAGAGGCGGACAAAACCGAGCGAGAGGCGGAAAAAGGAAGAAGCGTCCTAAAGGTGGCGTGAGAGAGAGAGGGTGAGAGGGTGAGAGGGTGGGTTTTCTATCTGAGTAAAAGTCAGTGTGGTGGAAGTTAATAAGTAAGAATACTGAGACGAGGCAGCGCAGACAGGAAGAAACGGGATGAGGTGTTTTCATTAGGAGTGAAGGAGGAGAAGAGACAAGTACTGTTGTGTGAAATGCAGTTGCGGGTAGGGGAACCTCTAGTTTTCTGCAGCAGGAGACAAAAATAATACTAAAAATAAGTTGCGCATGTTATAACCACACAGTGTAAATCAACAATGAAAAGCACGTTCGTATGTTCTGCTTTTGTTTCTAAAAGTATTCCCAAATAGAGGTGCTGTTACTTTTTAAAGAAACTAAATGCAAATAGATAAAGGTGTGTGATCATCCCTTAGAAAACGAATATCCGCGCTTCTACCATGCCGCGATGGTCTACCCTTCCCTAGGGTTAAATTAGTAAGTAAAAGACTTCTGCAGCACCAAGAAAGGACTGATGTAGAAAAGTACCAAACTTGCTGCTTATCTTGGCTCTGCTAGCAAATTGGTGTCATTGCACGAGTCACATCAACTGTTGGGCCTCAGTTTCCCTAGATGCTGCCATAGGTATCATTTAAGATATTTCCAGACATGATACTAGAAAATGCCACTGTGCCTACGTTATTTACTGTGGTGCCCTAATTTGAGAGAGCTGGAAGTTAGAAAAAGATTTATACATAAAACACCAGCAGGAGTGATTTCTTTTTTTTTTTTTTTTTTTTTTTTTTTTTTTTTTTTTTT